>NC_056743.1:177955236-177962736 GCF_019279795.1 Protopterus annectens
ACGGTATCATCACCATCCCTCTTAGCTTACCATCCTGATTAGGGAAATGTTACTGAAGACTGGATGTACCAAGTCTTCTAATTCTATCTTATCTTTTTACTTTGTTAGCTAATAGTAAAACTAGATCAGTCTCACTTTACAAGATCTCTTAAGTTTTAACCCTTATTACTTCACATCCATTAGTCTATTTGCAGACAGATGTTTTATTAGTTTCCATCTGAGAACCAGTTCCATTGCTTTTCCAGATCCCTCCCTTATCCACCCTTGTGCAAATGTACAATAGCTGCTTTCTCTAATAAAGAACATGGCTTCCAGTTTTTAGACATATGATATACAATCCCACTGGATGCTTTACCAGGGCCTCTTCCAGCTCCTTGATGACAATACAGGGAATGCTATCAGGCCCTTATCATTTATCTTCCTTCGTGTCTTCTACAACTTCTGCTACGTCTACAACTTCTACTACTTCTTTTCTTGTCAATGTCCCACACACACACTTACTGCCATTTATCCTCCAAACCCATTCTAATTCTGTTTTCTCCCCTTTCCTTTCTACCATGTAAACAATCTAAATAAATAATTCAGGATACTATCATGTTCCTTTGTATCCCATTCATCACATTTGTTTAATACCTTATCCTTTTTGTTGTTAAAATCTGTAAATTTATACAGCCATTATATACATTATTTAGCAAATTATGACTAATTATATATGCTGACCGTGTCCTGATTAGAAATAAAATAATGAAAATATTTTATCTGCCCTCTTCTGTACACTCAACTCCAATTTTGTACATTTCTCCTTCCCCATCCATTATGACACTCAACTTGCCCTCTCTTTGAGTCTCTCATTATTTTCTCACTCTTCTTCGGACATTTGGCATACTTTTTCTCCCACCAGTTTTTTCTATACTTCTGTTTCAGGTTTGTGGCAAGCTTGCCCATTTTTCTGCTTCTCCACCCCACCCTGTCACCTTCTGCAGTGTTTCTTACCTCATCTCATGAATTCACTGGTACTCCTCTCCTTCCGTATTGCTCCTGAAAACAAAAAAGACTAACATCATGATTACTGTAAAATGATTGTTTTTAAAATCTTGTGTAATGCTTTGAAGTTTTTCTTCACAGCCCTCCTCTGAAAATGGTCTCCTACCCAACAATACTTTCCCAGTAATCAAATGTCAGTGAATAAATAAATGATTTCCCATCCTCCAACCAGTTTCACCCATTGTTGTCACACCTACTGCATCTGCTTCCTGTTAATCATAATGCACTGGAGTTCCCCATCTTGTTTCCAAAGCTACACACATTCTAGAATATTACACTCCACACATTCTAGAATATTACACTCCACGCATTCTAGAATATTACACTCCACCTACTTCACTTCTTTTGTCTTTCCCATATTTCCTTCTTTGAGTTGTTTTGACTACTTTCTCATTAGCTTCATCTTCTATTCCAGATAAATGTTTCTGCAGTCATTTTCCCCTTTGCAGACTTTCTCTGTCTTAGCGGAAAGGACCTTAGTCTTAATATAGTTTCCCATTATTTTAAACCTCTTTAAGCCATGTCTTAGTATGTGATCATTGTGGTCATCATTAAAATTTTAATCTGTCAAATTTACTTATAAAGTTTTAGGCATGTGCATTTATAAACTCCCTATTTTGAATAAGCCAAAATATAGAAATTAGTAGGTAGTGTACTACTATCATGATCTTTTTCATGAGGCAAGATAACAGTCAAAAGAAGATCTTGGACCAGCTACATCAACTGTGATGCCATGGTAGAAAAATATAAAACTGCCTAAGAATGAAAGGTATGTACTTGCTTCTTTTTAATTCAGACAGTAACAAATTTACAATATTTAAGCTTAATAAAATATGTAACACAAAACAGAACTGTGAAAGTGAATTTATAAGATGTAACAAACTACAAGAAAAGAGAAGACTTCAGAGTAGAGTACCACAAAATTGTGTCCCTTTAGCACTTTCGTCCATTGGTGTAGTAGATTTCTTCAGAACAAACAGCCACATATATACACAGTTTATATAACTCCATGAACCAGCCCCTACATTAGAAGCAAATGGATAATTGAATAATTAAATAACTGGTTTGCCCATAACCATGGCCCCCTTATAAACAAGTCAAGGTAAACAATGAAGCAGCAGCCAAAGGTCATAAGCCTCTAACAAAAAATGAATTATAATAAATACACATATTACAATAAATATAGAAAATAACAAAAAAAATATATAAAATAACACTATGAACCAACACATGTTTAACAAATGCTGAAAAATATTGTCCTATAATCATTACAGGCTTGTGTTAACCCACTTAAAAGTCATTTATGTAAAGAAAAGAAGTAAGAAGCTTTTAGTTTTAAAATACTGCTTACTGAAACAGTCTTGCTGAGATCGGGGGTTAATATGGCATTGGTCCTCAGCTGCAATCTGAGCTCTAAAAACAACAAATAATCATCACTAGGTTCCCCCCACCCACTGTCCCAAGTCAACCTGGTCTAGTACAATAAATTTAAATTTATGAGTAGGATTCTCTTTCAAGTGCTTGAATAAAGCATTCCTTTTCTTTATATTGTATAAATGCTGTTATATCCTTTTTCTTAAACACAACTTAGTCTTGCCAATGTAAAATTCAGAACAACATCCACAAAAGGCCAGGTAAACCACCCCTTTACTACCGCAACAAAATCTTTGATGCAATTTCATTTTCCAGTAACCTTCCACAAGACAGGTGGCCCTTTCAAGGATATAATGACACTGAATGCAATTACTGCACTTAAACATCCTGCCCTCACGATTCAATAACACCTGTTTTCCAATATCATTTTAAAACTATAGTATTTTTAGTAAAAAATAATGGGTTTGGGCCTCACAGTATCTATATATTCCTTTTCCACCCCAAAATGGTTCACTTCCTCTACACTATAACTCTAAGGCCATAAAAGCTGCAGGTATAAGTTAGGGCAAAGGCCCTGTTGAAAGAGTGACCCATAGCACTATTGCCGCTCATACTAATACCAGAACTGATAGTGGCAAGCCAGCCTTTACTACCTTATAAAGGTACAAAATGGCCCTTTCTTCTCTTAGACTCTACCTCTTCTAAAATGTTTGATAGAAAAGTATCAGGATAGCCCCTTCTTCTAAACATATCCTTCAACTTTCCCATTTCAGCTTGGTAGTTGACCTCACTAGATATCATCCAGGCCAGTCTTACACATTGTCCTTTCACCAGAGACTTTTTCTGGTGTAAGGGATGCATACTTTTGTAAGTGAAGTAATGAATTTGAATAAGAGGGCTTACGATAAATATTAACATCAAAACCCCCTTTTACCATAATTCTTTCTCAAGGTAACATCTAAAAAGTGCACAGAATTCCCCCTGTATATCCATAGTAAACTTTAGAAAATCAGTAGTAACATGCAAATAATCAAAACATTGGTATAGCCTAGCCTCTGTATCCCTCCAGGAAAAAAAAATCATATTGTCTAAAAAGCACCCATATAAAAGCCAGCTATTTTTAAATTCAGAACTCAGAACAAAGTTTGTTTCTGAATATGAGAGGATCACATTTGCAAACATGGGGGCACATCCTGCCCCCATGGCTACCCTTGTCATCTGTCTAAAGACTTGATTTTCAAAGATCAAGAAATTGTTCTCTAAGACAATTTCCATAACAGTTCTTAAAACATCAATTTTGTCCTGACTTAAGGCCGTATAATGCCTAAGATATTCGTAAAATCATTCCATTCCTGTTTTATGAGGAAATACAGAGTACAAATCTTGAATATCAATAATAACAAAAATAATTTTCTCACAGAAAAGATCATCAGAAATCCTCGATAAAGAATCCCAGGAATCCTTAACTAGAACTGTGTTGGCCTCAAAAATAGTTCTGGTATGAAAGTCAGCATATTTAGCTAAGCAAAATATTCTAGATGCCTTACCATCAACAATAGGGCATATGGGGGTGGGGGTCAGAAGCATTTTTGTGCACATTAGGGATTCCAAAAATGGTGGGGGGGGGTTATGGACATACACAAAATTGAAGTCCTTGATTGTAATCTGATTATTCAAAAACATCTCCTCTAAAATCAGATTAATTTTACGATACACAATATTCATTTGATTTATAGAGGCTTCCTCATACATATCAGAATATAAAAGGTTTAACATTTTATTAATGTAATTGTTACTGTCCATAACTACCAAGCCCTCACCTTTATCTGGTTTCAAAACCCTGAGTTGGTTGTTATGGGAAATTTCCATTAATAAGGTCCTTTCTTGCTCACTTAAATTATGCTCAGTGGGTGGATTGGGAGGGGCCCTTAAAAAATTCCTAATATCAAACTCACAAAGTTTCTCAAATAGCAAAACCATAGGACAGAGTCGTGATTTTGATCCTTAAAATAAAAAGCATGATTTAGCTTCCTCACATACAATTTCAGATGTATAAGAACTTTTTCCACTTTACTTCTCATAGTAGGCACAAAAGTAAATCCACATTCAAATAAATTAGACCACGTAGCATTGTCCTTTAAACTGCTATAACTGTAAACTTTAGAATCACCATGGGCGTTGGAAATAATCTGACAATCAGTTAAATTCGGCCCGTCCATGATTCCCCCCCTCCCCAACTCCCCTCTCTCCACCTACTCCACCCATCTCTCTCCTCCCCTCCCCCTTCCCCTTGCACAGGAAGGGTTTTGCTGCCATTGATTTATTTCCAATAAATTCATCGAGTTCTCCTTTCTCCAGTCCCTTAATCTCTGGAACCTCCTTAATGGGGGATACTCTAAAGGTTCCTCACCCTGAATTGAATTCCCATTATGCTCATTATAGCCATGGTTGATGTTAACATCCACCACTTCAACCTCCTGTTCAGAAGGACCCTGCGGATTAATCTGCTGTTTCCCCCCAACCGGGAGAGGGAAATAAGCAATTAATTTCTAATATTCCATTTTGTCTCTGTTAAGTTTCTTTGCCTTCTTATTCTTAATGTCCCCCATTTCATGCTCTTTTATAAATAATGAACTATTATATTGTCTGATTTTGGTTTCAAAGAACAAATCACTGTGTATACTAATGTCCAGTGTATTAATATCCGTAATTATAACATTCATTTGTCTATCATAGTCCCTGATAAGCAGTTTGAGCAATTCACATCAGTGCCTATTTAACAGTTCCAATAATTCACAATATAAAATTGAGTCTTTTACCAGTCCTGTAGGATACTTCCAGATACATAGCCCTTTAGGAATCCTCTGAACCTGCAAACACTCTCTCAAGTAGGTGCATTCCAACTTCAATTTCCTATATTTAAAAACCAAATCAGAAAAAGTTTTTAGATGTTTGCCTAGGGACTCATGGTACTCACGGTGAATGAATGACTTGGAAGACCATGAGAAATCATTATTGAGCCATTCCTGAAGGTTCAAGCAATCAGTACTCCCCAGGTTTGTTGATCTTTTCCCTCCATTGGACACTAAAAGTTGCGTGCCAACAGAAAAAAAACACCCAGTACATCCTCACATGCAACTCTTGATCTCTGTGCTGGTGTAATACCAGAAAACTCCTGTGATAGCTGGGCAAACTAGCCCAAATTAGGCAAAACATTGTTAGAGCTAAGCTCCAGTGGACAGGAGCATTTCATCAGTCTCTGGAAAAGCTCGTTGATAAGCATCACAGGATTTCCAACAGAGGTAGAAAAGGTGTTGTGTAGTAGTTAAATATTGCCAATAGTTGTTCCGGCTCTAGCTTCTCCTTCCATAATAACACCAATGAAAAAAAGCTTCACAGCAACAAACTAAGTAACAAACAACAAGGAAGAAGACGACTTTGGAGCAGAGTACTGCAAAATTGTGTCCTTTATTATAGAAAACATTTAGGGCTTTCGTCCATTGGTGTAGTGGACTTCTTCAGAACAAACAACCAAATATACACACAGTTTTTAAAACCACATGAACCAGCCCCTAAATTGGAAGTAAATGGATAACTGAATAATTAACTAATTGGTTCATCCATAACCATGGCCCCCCTTATAAAACAAGGTAAACAATGAAGCAACAGCCAATAGACATAAGCCTCTAACAAAAAATGAATTACAATTAATACACATATTACAATAAATGTGGAAAATAATAAAAAATATAATCACCACAAACCTACCCATATTTAACAAATGCTAAAAAATATCCTATTTAAAACCCATCTTTTATTGTTAAAAACAGTAGTTTTCACAACCCTATAAATCCTTACAAACTTGTGTTAACCCACTGAATAATTCTCATAAATGCCCTTCCTACTGGATGGGCACATCAACCCCTCACTGTGCCTCAAAAGCCCAAACTTCTAATCAAACCCAGGTCACAAGCACTGTAGTTAGGGTATTA
This sequence comes from Protopterus annectens, assembly GCF_019279795.1. Taxonomy (NCBI): domain Eukaryota; kingdom Metazoa; phylum Chordata; order Ceratodontiformes; family Protopteridae; genus Protopterus; species Protopterus annectens. The sequence goes on from NC_056743.1 coordinate 177,961,647, forward strand.
TTCCTCTACACTGTGGCATTGGTGGAAACATACATTTTCTGAACAGTAAAAACTATGAAACTCTAATGTCTGGCATTATTGACTGACTGTAATCCTTAGTGAGTTACCAGAAAATCAAAAATTTTGCTATGGGCATGGTAAAATATGAGGCAAAAAAGGGAGAATTTAAAGGTATTTTTTTTTCAGGATAGAAAGTAGAAAACATACCCCCTCATACACACACACACACACACACACACACACACACGTGTGTGTGTGTGTGTGTGTGTGTGTGTTTGTATGCAGAGACAAAGTAGCTAGAGTTGCTTCTCTGTGCTGTCTGTTCATTATTCTGATTTTGTGATTTGTGTGAAGCAACTCAGAATACATAAATATGTGGCAACTCTTTGAGTGGAGCAAAGGAGGTGAAATTTATATTACACGGCATTCCACTTTTGTCACAGTCAGATGTCCGAATTCTGCACATAATTGGCTATAACTGCTGGGTGGGGTTTATCTGGATAAAAGTAACTGACCTATTATTTGCTCAGATTAAGTCATCTCTCAAAAAATAAGACTTAAAAATACATCAGAAAACATCCAGGCCTTCAGAACTTCCAGTGGCCTCCACACCCTTAGGCTGTGTAAGTGGATTTTGACACAGGCTTAACAGTGATTTCTGCCCAGGTCTATGTTTGGCTATCGAAAACATAAACCCTCAAATGGCTAAATATCATATGGAAAACATCAATACAGAACATTACCAAACATGAGTAACTGCGAAAAAAATTCTTTGCATAGCCATAGTTGGTCAATATTTTGAACACAACTTCTACACCGCCACTAACCATATATATATATATATACGAGATTGCACTACAGTGGGAAATAAGGCAAATTTAAAAGTTTTCCTTCACTTACCTTATACATCGTGTTACTTCTGGTTCTTGGCCAACTATGGCCAAGCAATGAATTTATTTTTGAAGTTACACATGTTAGGTAATGTTCCGTATCAATGTTTTCAGTACAATATTTAGCTGTTCGAGGATTTATGTTTCCGATAGCTGAATATAGACACATTTTGCCCTGTACCCTACCTTGTCAAAAACAA